>NC_059269.1:16096128-16121128 GCF_017591435.1 Portunus trituberculatus
CCGCGCACCTCTTTCCTTTACGCCTCACCACCACATTTTCTGCTGTCATGAGATATGACTGCCCAGAGTACATTAGGGTAGTACGTTACTGGTCTATTCCCCTGACATTAATAGTAATCCACGAGCACCTCACACGTGAATGCCGAGCACAGCATTCCATGCTCACCACGACTGCCTGGCGATCACGGTGAACATTATCGCACGGCAGCGAAGTGTGAGGAACTACTTCTTCCGTGCTAGCATATGTGGTTGTAACTGACCATTTTCTAAGTTTTAAGAGATTCATGCAGTATTTCAAGTTTCCTGTCGGTAGGTGTGCACATGCGTGAGTCCGCCTCGTGCGCAGCCAGCAGCCTGCTGCTCTTCAGCCAATGAGAACGCCGCAGAAATCGATAAACAGAATTTCATTGGCTGCTGACGTGCCGCTGGGGGATCCTTGCGAGTGTCAGCAGCAAATTGATCAATAGTCTCGGTACTCTAGTTGGTACACGTGACGCGCTGATGGAGGACTTGGTTGTGGCTGGGGGAAGGGGGAGGTGCTGCTGCTGCTGCTGGAGGAATGACGTGCCGCCTGTGGGGCTTCCTCCCTCATGCCGCAGCCACGTCAGGAGTCCTTATACCTCCCCTCCTCCATTCTGGCTGCCTTCCAAGTGAAGACACCTTCCAAGTTCAATAAAAAATAAGACTATTTTATAAGATGTGTATTTCTTGTGATTGCTGATGTGCGAAATTCAGGGCAAAATAATTTTCTTAAATATACTTTGCAGTGAGGTCTCTCTCTCTCTCTCTCTCTCTCTCTCTCTCTCTCTCTCTCTCTCTCTCTCTCTCTATATATATATATATATATATATATATATATATATATATATATATATATATATATATATATATATATATATATATATATATTGTTTTCCCACATCGTTTCTCATATCTACAGTATAAGTACAGGAAAATACCTCCACAGCAGAGCCTTAATTGAATCCATCACGCACGGCCCGTCGTCAGTTCGTACCCATGAAAGTAAAGCCACCACCACCTTACGCCGCATTACTTGTTGGGTTTTTATTATTTTTTTTTCTTTCCTGTAGACCTTACCTCTCACTGACTTAATTCCCTGTGGTCGTTTTATCCTCCCCAGACCATTTATTCCCCCTTTGATTATTTGCCTGCCATTAACTCATCACTCTATGGATATTTCTGCAATTTTCCTCTTTGGCCACTTAGTGCGTAGTAGTAGTAGTAGTAGTAGTAGTAGTAGGAGGAGGAGGAGGAGGAGGAGGAGGAGGAGTGATGGTAATGTTGGTTGTAATAGCACTGCACAAAAACGAGTGTTGCACCTTTAACACTATTTTGCCCAATAAAGTACACACACACACACACACACACACACACACACTTGGAACTGTCAAGCATGTTGGCAGGTCGCAATGCCACAACTTGGCACTCATTGTCTCTAACATTAACACAGCTTACACTACAAAAAGGGAATTCAATACTTTTAGTGATTATTTTATTTCAGATTCATATCATCACGTACGGGCCTCGTGGCGCAACGGATAACGCGTCTGACTACGGATCAGAAGATTCCAGGTTCGAATCCTGGCGAGGTCGTTTACTCCGGTTTGACTATTTTGTTGAAGGGACGTGATCTCTTGGATCTAAATTCGATTCCTGCCGAGAAGTGGCTATTTTCAAGCTATCCCAAGTGGCGCGAATACCTACGTGCTTCCAATTAACGCTGTCTTCCAGGACGACTGCAACGAGCTCTGCAAAGGCACCTTTCTAAAAATGTGGCTGCATTGTCTCTGGCGGCGGCTTTCCAACCAGTCCTTCACAAATATGAATTACCGACCATCTCAGCCTCCAGAAGAAACATATTGCAGCAAAAACCACCACTGTGTGTTGATAATTAACTGAAAAACTAGCACTGCCCTTTACAATGTGTTACAATTATGTGCAATTAAGAGCAAAGGGGGACACTGGGGCGTCCGCCCTGCTGAATGGTGGTGCGTTGTCCTTAGATTGACGATCACGTACTGGTGGTGACTCGCTGACGAAAAGTGTGGAGGTACCGTACTAATACCTAAACATGAAAACAGATGAGTTTCTTGAAGCTTGAATATGGTAATTATAAGCACTTTGATAGCCGAGTTTACCTTTGAAAAAAAAAAAAATAATAAAAAAAATCCATGACTTTGCTTCATCCTTTCACCTTATAAGTTATTCTCAGCTGACTATAAATAGCACGAGGGAAGGTCAAGGTGTGACGATGACTTACCACACACTACATCCCCCGGCCCCCCAACCACCAAAGATGCGCTTGGATGGTGATCTGGCCCTAATATGGGCACCACTATAAATAAAATTGCCTGCGCCACAAATGGGTGGAAGCTAAACAGCGTTTCCATACTCTTGAAGTTACCTACAGGCGCTATAGGCCGTAACATAATAAAAAAAATAAATTAATAAAAAAAAAACTGCGTCCAATCTTCGTCATCTCAGCTCAGGCACTTGCCATAAAGGTGGATTGGTGCAGGTCAGTCCCTTAGTCCGTACCGTAGCTTGTCTTAAACACACACACAAACACACACACTCTCTCTCTCTCTCTCTCTCTCTCTGCCAGCCATCACCGCCATCTTATTCAATTCTTTTTTTCAGCCGAGCCAATGAAAGACAAATAAACCAATATATTTTATTTAGCAGTGGTAATTTTGTAATCATGCTTTAAGATAACACCATAAAGTAGTTCGAAAACTTTTTCCTTTATCCTTTATACACGTATTCCAGGTCTATCCAAATTGCAAAACATAATTTAAATCTTGCATTCAAAACCTGTACTAAATGTCACTACCATTGCCATGTATACCTGCACACTTTCTCTGAAGATGAATATCACAGTTCATACATTACAAATTAATATTTTTGTGAACTTGTAAGTCACTGAGAACAGTTTTATTTTGTGACCGTCCACAGACACCTGAAAAAATTACATTCTACAATCACTAACAACGCCAAGCCCACATGTATTGAAATCTTAATCAGAGTTTATCACACTTATTTCTTTAAAGCACTGACTCCTAAACTGGAAGAAAACACACTTCCTGGTGAGCTTCAAGGAAAATTTATTTAGGAATTTAAGCCATTTGCTGTGTTTTAACTCTCTCTCTCTCTCTCTCTCTCTCTCTCTCTCTCTCTCTCTCTCTCTCTCTCTCTCTCTCTCTCTCTCTCTCTCCTTGTATGTAAGTTAAAAAATCATGGAGATGTAGACTTACTTAAAATCAAAAAGAATTGTACTGAAAAGTGTATTAGTTTGGTAGGTAGTGTCTTTTCCTGCTTTATTTGTAAGATTGTGTGCTTTGTCATGGCTTGGTCAGAATGATGTATAGCTTTGAAAATTGGACACTGAAGATCACAAGTGCTTTGCAAATTAAGAAAATTTCAATTCCAGCCAACTCTTGTGTCCTCTAAAAAGGTATTTCAACAATTAATCCCATGGTTCTACAATACAAGCTGTATATACATAAAACAAAATTGTAAAAGAAAAATTGTTGCAGATGATAGTAGTTACATACATATTCTAATATTCAGTCAGTGACACTATCAGTACAATTAAATGAATAAAATTTGTTAATGGATGAGTACAAAGGCTGGCTATAGGATTTGCAATCACTTAACTTGGGTTATAGGAAAACAGGAAAGTAAACTGACAAGCATACATTCATATTAACATTAAATTTTCTTAAGCAAAACACTGAATTTTCTTAAACAAAAATAATGAAAATATTGAAATGGAATGGAAATTAGGTACGTAAGTAATTAGCTAATGAAATACTGTAAGTGGTTACTTCTATTCTTGACTGATGGCAAATATAGTGCAAAATAAGTGTAGTGAGTGACAGATTTAGACTGTACTACACCAAATTTTCAACTTGCCATACCTTTTGAATGGTTTAGGCAACACTGGCAAATTGACTACAAATACCGTACATCTGTATCCATATATACATGAACATATACTTTTGCTAGGCACCAGCACAAGGGTCAGCTTGGTGTACCAGATAATACAGCATTTCCACTAATTTGGTGAAGTTGAATATCATGCTACATTGGTGAGATCTACTATAATGCAATTTAGAAACTTGTGCATTTATGTTAAAAAATGTGTGTTTCTCTCAAGATTAGCCTCTCACAAGATCTGTCTCTTCAAAGGAGACAGATGGAGTTGCCAAAATGTACTTTTGTGCAGTCTCAGTACACTTTAATAATATACTGTTCAGGTGAATGAAGATTTAGGATTTAGCTACATTCCTTAAAAATGTACCCATAAATCAAATATTTATAAGTGTACTTTCTTAAATCAAGATTCACCCATACTTGGCCCTTGTGGATTTAGTATACTGTTATGATACACAGATGTCCATCACAATAAATAATTTCATTAATAGCAATACATCTAAGGGCTGTGCATTTCTGCATATTGCTTGGGATGGATGGGAGCAGTCTCTGAATTTAAATATCACAAATATTAGGTAAAACTTTCAATTAGCACTTAACTAAACTTCTTTTTAAAAGGTTAGTACTAACTCACATTTCCTTCTAGCTTAGTGACCTTTGCTTGAAGGCTGCTGTATAAATACATACAGTACAATGTATACCTATAGTGCAGATTAAATTATAAAGCTATCTCTTTTCACACATCATTGTGGACAACTTAACAGTGTATGACTTTCCTTCAAGAAAATTAAACAGGACTGATTTGTTTTCATACAGCTCCCAAGATATTTAAATATACATCTTACCTATGGTAGTTCAGGCTTCATGCAATGTGCAAAAATATAGTATGTGAGTGAATATATATAAATCACATAATCTACAACCTAGTCCATATAATCTCAAAACAGTCTGTAAACTTCCCCTGTTAAATCTATCCTTTACTTACTCAAACTCCATAAATAATAAAAATACTTAATTCCCTTTCTTTGCCAAACACTTTTCACACATGTCTTGCATCAAACACCTAATCCATGAATTCCCTCTCTCTTCTGTGCACTTCCTCTGTATCCTAGTTTCTAAGATTCTTACCACTTTATCTTCCCCAATTCCCTCTCTCTCAATACAACATGTCACTTCCAGCTCTTGAATCATTGAACTCTGCTGAGAGATTAATTCTTCATCACATTCTAACAACAATTTCAAGCTTCCTATCCATCTCAATTGGTAGCAGTCTCTTAAAATACTTCATCCATCTATTCTTTATAACATCCTTCTCATTTAAGAACCAATCATCTACTACCTTCTTGTCATTACTTTTACATCCCCTTCAGTACCTTCCAAAAATAGATAAATAAATAAATACATAAAATAAACATGGAACTTCAGCAGATATGCCACATTTAAAGTATATTTAGTCATGTGAAAGAGACATAACTGTAGCCATGTTCATACCCTCTTCTTCCCTTGATGCAGCATACCAGCTGTTTGTTCTAATAGAGACACCATCCTCTTTAACCTCCATAATTAGGTAAATTAGTGAAAAATAAAGATTATACTGTACATAACAATAGTACATACTGATATTCTACAACCATGTCACAGGCCACGTACAAAATGAAATGCTTTTTAAGTACAAAAATAACATAACTTTACAGTGGCTTTTCTTATCCAAAATGCAGTCATCTTTAACCTAATAGTTTTGTTTACTAATGGTGGTGTAGTGGTGACACATACCCAAGAAGGCCAAATCCCAGGTTGGGCAGAGAAAAACTATAAGTTTCCTTCATCACTGATGCAGCCCATGTTCACCTAGCAGTGGATGGTTATGAAATGCTAGCCCAGGAATTGTGTCTTTGCCTTTCCAGCTAGAAAGTAAGCTAAGAATCTTACTATCCTGTGTGTGTGTATAAGTGTGTGCGTGTGTGCTTTCTCCAAAAGATTGGACATGGTTTGTTTTACTCATGTTAAAAATTAAATCAAAATAAAAAATGATAAATTTGATAAAGAGACTGCATTTGATCCTCTGAGATCTCAATAGCTATTTTCTACTATTTTGATTACACATTTACCAAAATTTATGTACCAACCACCGTTTTCAAATGTCAAAAACTACTCTCATATTTAAAAATGTATCTCTAAATAAAGAATAAAAGCTTTCAGTCCTACAATTATTTCTTCTGGCTAAAATACAGGTAAAGCACATATCAGTATTTTGTAACAGGCCTGCCACTGCTGCGTATTACCCAGAATTGTCTTGCTCACACGGACGGCAGCTGACATACACTTAAGTAGATCAGATCAAGCTTTGTGAAATGTTCTTCATGTATTCACTATATAAATGTTCCCACTACTGTGTGTGTGTGTGTGTGTGTGTGTGTGTGTGTGTGTGTGTGTGTGTGTGTGTGTGTGTGTGTGTGTGTGTGTGTGTGTGTGTGTGTGTGTGTGTGTGTGTGCGTTGATTGTGCATTATTCCTCACTGCAAACAGGGAAGGGAGCATTGTGGCCACTGCCTTAGGGATTCAGTCTTGCCTAGCTTCACCAAGTCAGGAGTGAGGAGCAGATCTCGCTGAGGGTCGTGGCGATTCTACCAAATGAAAAGGGGTTTCTGTATCAGTATACTGATTCATTCTCTTATCTATTGAATAGTAATCCAAAATTCTATTTTCAAGCGAATTACCCTCTAGAATAACTTGCTTCTTTCTCTATCTATTAAAAATTTGCCTTCAGTTACAAAACAGTGTAATGCATTATATATTAATTCATTTAATTTTATTTTGATCACATCCAATGTCATTTATTGTGACATTATGAAATGAGATGATACATGTTTATGAATCTTACTGCTGAGGATAGACTTATAAGCTTTAGAAAGACAGCTAGTCAAAGCTGTAAGTTAGTAGACTGATGGAGTGGAGCAGTCACCCTTCTTATGATAAGGATCAATGTCTTGGTGGAAGGGAAGATCAACTCAGAAAAGTTTGACCAAGCAAGAGGATCAATGTCTTGGTGGAAGGGAAGATCAATTCAGAAAAGTTTGACCAAGCAAGGAAAGAATAATCTCCACTCCTTACCTTTAGTTCAGTGGCAAGCTGCACGAATGTATCATCCACATTGGTGTTGTCTTTAGCTGACACTTCCATCACAGTAAGGATGCCTGGCACAGTCTGACATAGAGCCTCTGCTTCCTCAAACTCTACCTCACGCAGAGTCTCCATGTCACACTTGTTTCCTGGAAAGGAAAGAAAGTGCTGCAGTTGATTTGGTTACTGTCTTTAGTGCCACAGAGGGCAAGGCTGGCATGCATACAAAGCTTAGGTTCTTCAGAAATTCAAAAAGAAATAGAACAAAATTATAAACATGAGAAATAGTGTCCTGCTGAGTTTTTTCCACTGTAGGGAGGGATGGCATCAAG
This sequence comes from Portunus trituberculatus, assembly GCF_017591435.1. Classification (NCBI taxonomy): domain Eukaryota; kingdom Metazoa; phylum Arthropoda; class Malacostraca; order Decapoda; family Portunidae; genus Portunus; species Portunus trituberculatus. The sequence goes on from NC_059269.1 coordinate 16,103,537, forward strand.
ATCAAGCTGACCTCGGATATCTTACCAGTACTTATATGTTATAAAGTTACGATGACTTGTTTCCAGGGATTCAGATCCTGAACCTCTCAGCTGTAAGTCAAGCTCACTAATATTTACTAACCTTTAAAAAAAACTGGTCAATAACAAGCACGTATAAAACAGCGAAAGATGTATAAAACCAAACAAAAAGACAAACCATGAGGTGTGCACACACACACACACACACACACACACACACACACACACACACACACACACACACACACACACATGAATATGTAAAACAGTGCTGCATGGGAAGATACAATTCACAACAACATTCCCGTCCTTTAGAGTTTAAGAACGTGTTACACAATTAAGAACATGTGTATCTGAAACATAGTATAAGGAAAGTTAGTGTGATGTTTACAAAAAAGCTTTAGCAAGCACTATACCCTGTAAATACACCATAACATCAGGTGTATGTTGCTAATTACCATCAGTAAATAATCAACTGATGAGTGCAATAAATGAAAACTATGGATTCAGATGTAAGAGTGTGGCATTCATATGAATAAGAACTACCTTATGCAAGTATGTGGAGAGAGAGGGTTGTTCCTTGTAAATATCTTCTTTGAGCACAAGATGACACAGGTTGATCTGGAGAAGTTTGGAATAAGTTTCGTTAGGAATGATTTACCAAATATATGATGAGGGAGCTCAAAATGATTTGATATGGTGCATGCAGTGTGAGAGTGATGTTATTAAGCTGTGGCCATCTTGCTGAGCAGTCACACAACTGAGTGGGTAGTGAAAAGAAAGGGAAAATGGAAGCCAATGAGTGAAAAACAGAGAATGAAGCGTAAAGTACTGAAGTGTATTGAATGACATGATTGTTGGTCACTATATAGAGTTCTCTAACTCAATCCATATACTATGCTCATATTTCCCATGAAGGAGATAACTGAGACAAGGCACCACAAACATGTTCACAAACATTGCCTAATCTTTAGTCTCTAGACTTCTACATGAGGAAACTGAAATCCCTGACTGCTTAAAATGACTCAGATACACAGTATTATTCATGCCTTTTCACATCAGGCCCTAGAAATAGAACTAGTTTATTTCTACTGGCACTACATCATAATGAAATGCCTATTTCCATCATCTAATGTGACTAGCTGATCAGATCAGAGTGAAGTCCTAAACCTGGAGGCTTAGCCTTTATTCATACATTCCATATTGCTGCTCTCCTTTCATCCCATCCTATGTACTATGTATCCACTTATCCTTGCTCCAAAAATATCCTTGCATCATTCACCCCAATACTTTACAACCTCACATTCAAAACAGTAAATTCTTTATTAATCAGTGGGGGTCCAGAACAACAACTTGTTCAAAAGTTTATTAGGACATCATATAACAACAACCTATGAAATATAAATATATATATATATATATATATATATATATATATATATATATATATATATATATATATATATATATATATAATTATAAGAATAATTTAAAGCATGAGATCATAAATAACTCACTGGTATTAAAACCTCAGAAGTTATAGATAGGGATGGCAGTGTAGAATACACTAGCAACTCACCAATGAGGATGATGGCCACATGCTGGTGTGTGTAGCGGCGCACTTCCTCCATCCACCGCTGAACACTTAGAAAGGATGACCGCTTGGTGATGTCATACACTGAAAGAGAAAAGACAACAATGAAATCAAAGAAACACAACACATAATAGAAGGTGACATGGAAATAGGAAAACAAATACTATTATGCCTCACCTATCACAACTCCATTAGCTGAGCGGTAGTAGCTCTGTGTTATGGTGCGAAACCTCTCCTGGCCAGCTGTGTCCCAAATCTGGAGCTGTTATAGTAAGATAGAAAATAGCAAACTTTATACAAACTATGTACATATATTCACTGCCTAAAACTATGTATGTAAAAAAACGTAAATCATAATTCATGCCTCATACCTTCTATGGTCTATTTTAAGAGAGATTCCAATCCTAAGTAAACTTTTAGGTTTATAAATAATTCTTTCATCATAATGGTAAGTATGTTTTCTTTCATAATAATATCAAGTGTAATTTGAATCTGGTTCTTGTTGAAAACTTGAGTAAAACTAACAGAGCTGCCAAATGTGACCTGTGAACTCATCCAGTAGACAGAAGGCTGAAAGCTTGGCTCTGGGAAATATTTGGGTAGGTTAAATAGCCATGTCTCAATCATTCAAACAGAAAAAAATACATTAGTAAGTTTGTGATACTTACCTTTACCTTCTTTCTATCCACAATGAGAGATTTCATAGAGAAGTCAACACCAATTGTATTGCCGTGACGCTCCACGTAATTTCCTGACTTGAAGCGCTGCACAACACAGGTCTTGCCCACACCACAATCCCCAATTACAACAACCTTGAACAGGTAGTCAAACTCATCATCTGCACCACTGCTTGTCACGAATGGCTGAGGGGCCGTCATAATGAGCAGGAGTTAAATCTGGTCGTCTGGAAGTGTCAAGCCTGAAAGATACAGGTTAGTGAGCATACAGCAATGGACTCAGGTCATGAGTTTAGGAAAAAATAGCATATAGAGCTAACCACTTTGTATACAGGAAGCATTTCTGCCAATCCAAAACTTGATGCAATTTAGACAATTAGTAAACTTCCTAGAATGGAAGTAAATTTGGCAATAGAAACAATTTTTTTCTAATACATTTCATTAATTTCACCAATTATCATCCCACAATCTTTTCCCTAAAAGTAACGATTTCTGAGATATTAAAGCAGATTAATAAAAAAAAATCCACAATAAAATTCCTGTCCAAAATTTTCCTCCCAATATTGCATTCACTTTTCCTGCAGCTACTGTCATATTTAGGTATTACTCCAGAGTTTCACCACAATCAGCTACGTGTTTTTTTACCAACCTCAAGAGGTAGAGCTCCTCATTACGAGTAATTTGAACCCTATATATACTAGGTGCAACCTTTTATAATGGCGACACAGATTTTTAAAGATTTAAGCGTGTTTTGGTGTTTTGGTGATCAGCCGTGACACTAGCCTCCCGCATCAAACCCTGCCGCACACTGATGGTGTCATGCGCTCGTAGCGGCTCGGCGGGCTCCGTGACATACCATTGTCTGAGCATGTGCTTAATTGTTTACACTGATTGGTTCTGTTCTTTGAAACTGAAGCGGCGGCCAATGAAAAAAAAAAAGCATAATTATTTCCACCAATCACAACGGCCCCTGAGGCTTGCGTATGCATTTCAAATCAGTTTAGAGCAAGATGTCCCAGTGTGAAAGTTGTAATTACGATTATTTCAAGGACATCAGCAGATTTTACGAGAGTTCCTCAAAGGCAGTGCAGTTTTTTCAAGATCACGGCGTTCTGCCTACTGTGGTGAAGTGCCCTACGTGTCAAAGAGACTGTACTTATATGGAAGATCAGCGAATTTGGAGGTGCACAGGAAGTTTCTTACCACCCACGAGGAGAACAGCCACCTGCACCATTTCCTCATTCAAGCTATCTGCCTCTATCCCCTTCAAGGCACACAGCAGCAATAGCCTGTCACTCTCGAGGAAGGCTCGGATTACGAATAAGGTAACTGAATCTTTTATTGAGGTTAGGTTTAGTTAGGTTGGGTTAGGTTAGGTTTAGTTAGGTTAGATTAGATTAAATAAGGTTCTTTTCTGGACGAAACTAATTTTTTTGGTAGATTTTGGCTTGTTTTTAATTAATTTACCAATTGTTTTTTATGCAAATCATACTATGTTTCGGGGCTGTAAAAACAAATTGGTTGATTTGCGCCAAAAACAAGTGGTATTTTGATTAAAAGCAAGCCGAAATCTACCAGAAAAAATTTGTTTCATCCAGAAAGGGCAAGGTGGTGAAACTGTAGGTTTACCCATATTTATCCCATCCCCATCTACACTTTACTCTCATATTGATTACAACAGAATAGTAATCTAAATCTTCTCCACCAGGTGCATACATCAAAAGTGAGCCTTTGTGAGCCCCACTCCATGAAATAAAAGGCGAGAATGCCGGGATGGTTTACACGATGATCTATCACACCGCAGCAGCACCATGGCGACACATTCTTCGCCACGAGTGTCATTATCTCACCTTATCAGTGTTAGTTCCCTGAGTAGAGTTCGGGGCGAGAGGGGCACCAGACCATCACTCAGCTCACCTTCCTCACGCAGAGCGGCGCAGCAACAGGTGGCACAACAATAACAACAACTGCCGCGTTCGTAATGGCTGCTACACTTTTTTTTTTTTTCCTTCTTAATAGTTGTTGGTTTTACATATCACTCTGACTACATAGATTGATTTAAGTTGCGATATATTATGGAAATTATCGTAGCCTTCTAATTTTCAAATACGGCTGTATATTTCTGAGCACTTTTTCCCTTTTCCTTTTCAAGTTGTGATTATGAACAATGAAGGGATTACTTTAGGTTTTTTTCTTTCTTTTTTTTATCTAGAAGGGCGCTTACTGAAGTCAATAAAACATAAATAAAGCACGGGTTGCATTTATCCCACGGATTGCACTAGTTGCATGGTTTGCATTGGTTGCGCGGGTTGCATGGATTGCATTGGTTGCACGGGTTCCATAAGTCGCCTGTTTTTTTTTTTTTTTGTTTATGTAAGAGAAAGACTGACCAAGGGCATCTTTTTATATTATTATTATTATTATTATTTTTTTTTTTTTTTTTTTTAGACCCACTCACTCGCCAGTTAAATTACAGTGCCGAAGGAGTTAATTAAAAGACAGGGGTAAAAGTATCCCTCTTAAATGAAGTCAAGTAATAGGTAGTTGGAAATATAGACACAGGCAGGGAGTTCCAGAGCCTACCAGGGAAAGGTATGCATGATTGAGAATACTGGTTAACTCTTGCATCAGCGAGTTGGACAAAATAAGAGTAAGAGGAAGAAGAAAGCCTTGTACCTACGTGCAGCGAGGCCGCAGAAGGAAGGGAGGCGTGCATTTATCTAGATCAGAAGAGCAGTTAACATGAAAATAGCAGTAGAAGATAACAAGAGATGCAACATTCCGGCGATGAGAATTTGAGAAAGAGGTTGAAGACAGTCAAGAGGGGAGTTGATGAGACGAAAAGCTTTTGATTCCACCCTATCTAATATAACTGAGTGGAAGCACCTTCCCCCCCACCCCCCATACAAGCGAAGAGTACTTCATACATGAGCAGGTGAGGCCCTTGTACGTTAGCAGTTGAGAGGGTGAGAAAAACTGACAGACGCCTCAGAACGCATAACTTCATAGAAGCTGTTTTGAGCAATTAAGAGATGAGATGTGAAGTTTCCAGTTTAGATTATGAGTAAAGGACAAGCCGAGGATATTCAGTGTAAAAGAGGAAGACAGTTAGGTGTCATTGAAGAAGAGGGGATAGTTGTCTGTTTGTGTCGAGTTGATAGATGGAGGAATAGAATTTTTGAGGTATTGAACACTACTATGTTTTCTCTGCCCTAATCAGAAATCTTAAAAAGATCTTAGTCAGGCGTTCTGTGGCGTCTCTGCGTGATCTGTTGACTTCGTGAAGTTGATTGGTCGTTTCTGAAAAGACATGGAAACGTGTAGGGTGGAATCATCAGCGTATGAATGGATAGGGCAAAAAGTTTGGTAAAGATCATTAATGAATAATAGGAAGAGAGTGGGTAACGGGGCAGAATTAATCTTGAGGAACATCGCTGTTAATAGATTTAGGAGAAAACAGTGGCCGTCTACCACAGCAGCGCAATAGAACGGTCGGAAAGGAAACTTGAGATAAAGTTGCAGAGAGAAAGATAGAAGCCGTAGGAGGGTAGTTTTGAGATCAAAGCTTTTGACTTTATCAAAAGCTTTTGATATGTCTAACGCAACAGCAAAAGTTTCACCGAAATCTCTAAAAGAGGATGACCAAGACTCAATAAAGAAAGCCAGATTACTATGCAGTATAACGATCTTGACAAACCTTACTGCGATCAAAAAGAAGATCGTGAAGTGACAGATTTTTAGAATCTTCCTATTGAGGACAGATTAAAAAAAACTTTAGACAAGCAATATTAAAACTATAGGGCACGGTAGTTTGCGGGATTAGAAGGGTCATCCTTTTTAGGAACAGTTTAAATATAGGTAAAATTCCAGCAAGAAGGTAAGGTAGAAGTCGATAGACTGTTGGAAGGGTTTTGTTAGGCAAGGTAGCAAGCACGGAGACAATTTTTCAGAACAATAGGAGGGAATCCATCAGGTTTGTAAGCCTTCCGAGAGTTTAGACCATTAGGAAGAATTTTAATTGATGGGATGAAATAGTCAGAGGAAGAGGTTGCACAGATTGCATTAGTTGCATGGGTTGCATTGACTGCACGGGTTTTATTGGTAGTATGGGTTGCATTGGTTGCACGGACTTCATTGATTGTACTGGTTGCGAAGGAATAGAAGTTTAAGAATCTTTCTGTTGAGGATGGGTTCGAAAATTGGCCGGGGGTAGGAAATTGATAGATTAACATGACGGTATGTATGTCTTTTCCTTCACCTGACGAAGGTGAAAAAATAGAATTATTTTTCCTACCTACCGTAGAAAACAATTTTTCTTTTCATTATTATTTAGAATATATAATATAATCTACCGGCATGCTAAAGAATGGGAACAGGACAAAATTAAATGGATATATAAGTTTTACGGGGATGACCTGAATCTAGATCGAAATAACAGCTATTTCTGGTCTTGGCCAAGTGGACATCCCGCTGCCGACAGGTATCAGCGAATTGGGGTTAGGGAAAGACCTTTGTACTGCACTGTAAAGGAAAATTTCTTAATCTTTTCATATTGAATTTTAATTCGAAACCATTGTTTTATTGCATATAGCTTATATTGACATTTTTAATAACGGCAGTAGAGTTATCATTCAACTTATACTCACAATCCTTACAACATTGTAGGTTATAATGATGACCAAATACTATGATATATCGCTTACTTTCTGTTATGATTCTTGTAATACCCCTTACCGTAACTATTGGAATTATTTGAAGTTATAACTAATCCTTATATAGCATAGTGATAGCATAGTAATAACACTATAATAATAATCCTTTGTGAAATTTGTGTTTATTCTGGCAGGGACTGGCGGCACACCAAGACCCCCGTGAAGAGCACATGGAGATTTGATGATGGCTATGCAGTGAATTAAAGACACAGACTGACGGCACTGCCTCAGAAATCAAACATCATCAATACTCTCCCACAGGTAAGTCAGCGATGATGTTACCTTGATGACTCAGCCCCCGAAGGTCAAGCTTCTCATATCATTCTACCCACATTGTTACGTCATCACTGTTCATTTCCTTCCGTGAGCATTACCTAAGCCAGTAGTGAGAAAGTACTGACTGTGCACCATGAATAAGTGTGGCTCTGAGGGCTATAGTTCACCTCATGGAATAACAACCATACTCTTTGACCTGGACAACACCTTGATTGCCACCAGGGAAGCTGATGCTGCAGCCTGTCTCAAGGTGGGAAATGCTGTATTTCAAGGCATGGCTGTTTTCTCCTACACCATTGCCAACTATTGAGCTTCTTTTCTGTTTTTATTATTCGAATAAAATATATAGGGGTCCTTAGGATCTAATCCTCAATTATAACCTAATCTAATCTAACCCTATAGTGTTGGAGGTTGAGTTTACATAAAATAGGTATACAATAATCACTATATATACAGTAATCTCTTGGTTATCCATTACATAGCACCTGAGATATTGCTGGATAACCCAATATAGTGGAACCAGATTAACTTGCTACTTGTGGTTTGACTGTTTAGTTCACAGTCAACAAGCACATGAATACTCTTTCCTTCGTACAGATATTTTTCATCTTAATTATTACAAAATTGCAAGCTGTTATATGTGGCTGCATATTTGTTTTAATGGCTTTCGATTTCATGGTGGAATAACAACACTACATCATCCGCTACACTGGGCTATGCAATGCTGCCGTTCTAGTGTCCTTGACATGTGTATCCCTGGCAGCCAAGATACTTCATGTTCATAAGTCTTTCTTTTTTTCTTTTATGCTGGTTTTTATGTAAAATCTGAATGTATTATATTGAGGACTAGATTATTTACAGTAAGAATGTTTCTTTTGTTGTACATTTATTTAATAACTTATTTAAATATCAATTATTACTGCCTCTAACCAAGAAATTATGCTTATATTGCCTCGAACCAACCAGGTTGCAACCATAACACATTTTATTTAAATGCTGATGAACTGTTTGGAAGGTTAATTAAATCTGAACTTCAGAAGAAAGCTTTTGTGTTGGGAATCATACTTAGGTCTCTGAGCGTGAAAGCGGAACATTTTACCAGTCGAGCAATAAGTACATGTTGTGCGCAAGTTGGATTGTGGGTCTTGTATGTTTGGCTCACTACTGAGCATTCTGGTATATCTGCAGCTTTTTTTTTTTTTAGTATTTTTTACCTTTTTCCCATTAAATATTAAACTTAGAGCCTAATGGACAAATTAGGTTTTTAGAGTAAGAATATACACAAACCAACGAAGTGTGACTCACTATAAACATATGCTGGCATCCATGTGTCTGTCTCTTAGCCACATTACAGAGCAATATTCTCAAAAGTGAAGTTAAATTAAATGTTTAACCTCCTGACTTATTTCTGGAACCAATTTTAGTAATAGAGGATGAATGGCTTATGTGTATCCCTTGATTACTTACTGGTATGATTTACTGTAATAAGTAGGACTAGTTGTACTTATTAGGACATGTATATCCACTTGAAACTGTCATTTGTAAATCCATCTGTGAAACTCATTTTGTACATTGGTAGTATATCCACTTATAAAACTGTCTCATGTATATCCACCTCTAAAACTGTCTCTTGTATATCCACCTCTGAACCTGTCTGTTGTATTTCCACCTCTGAAGTTGCCACTTGTATGTCCACCACTGAAAGTATCTCGTGTATCCCCACCTTTGAATCTATCTCTTTTACTTTTCTTTCGGTCTGTTCTGCTTTTATTGTAAATTATTTAAAATCATACGTAACAGTGCATTTGCTGAGTGCAGTGTTTGTTATATATACAGAGATATGGTGTGGAAAAAATGTTAACAGTGAAGCAAAGCAAGGAGTATGTATTATAATTTTGTGGGTGTGTTGAGAGAAATGTAAAGAAAAGGTAACTGGAACACATGTATGATGTGCAAGGCTAAAGGAAATCCTACAATTGTGTAAATATGTAAGGTGAAGATTAGACCCAAGAGGAAAGAGTGGTTATGATTGGTAGGAATGATTGAAAAGCAGCTGTGATAAATGTGACTACCTGAAGAGCAATGATGAGACATTTTGCATCATGTCCAGCCTGCTGATGGTCACTAGCAGGAAAGGTGATGAGTGTTATGGTATACCAAGGATAGACCAGCTTCGCTGTCTGTGTATGTGGAGGGACTGAGGCATGTATGATTGGCTCTCAGTTGTTGCTGCTGGTGAGGAATCATCCCATCTCTTGTTTTTTAATTACTTCAATTTCCATATAATATTTTTCCTTATGCTGCATTTTCAGTCTTTTTCCTATGACCTCATTCCCACTGTGTAGTAGGGTCAGCTATTAACTTCTTTCATCTGTTTCTGTTCATTGCATCCTCTTCTTGTAGTCCATGTTTATTAATGTCACCCTTCAGCACATTGTTCCATCTTATTCTCTGTCTACCCTTGCTCCTCCCCTAACTGATATCAGCATTGCCTTCTTCACTGGTTATTCCTCATCTCTTCTCCTCACATGTTCAAACTATCTCATCCTTGCTTCACTTACCTTCTCTTCTATCTTACATTTTCAGTAGCATATCCTTAATTTAGTAGTTAATGGTGTCTGGTGCATCCTTCACTTGAACTCACATGGTCAGTGTGTAAATGAATAGAAAATCCTGTGTAATGGCAATGGTACTGTACATATCTTAATTGACATAATAGTACTGAGATATAATTTCTTTAATTTGTTTATATGGATAGGTAAGTAAATAGATTTATTTGTTTTCAGTTGAGTTTAAACAATTGATGAATATGGCCAGCGGTGGGGATGGCCACTCCTCGACCCCTGAGCTAGACCAAGGGCAAGTCAACAGTGAATCAGATCATATGGATTCAGAAGACAGCAAGGAGCGAGAGGAACCACCAGCTGTACCTGATCCTGTAGAAAAGAGTGTAATGATTCTTGAACGAGCAAAATCAGACACTGAAAAATTTGCTGCCCTGTTGATGGTAACAAAGCTTACCAAAGCAGGGAAGTTGAGTGAGACAGAAAAGAAGAAAATTATGAATGCTGTGGGGTTGCCATTTTTAGCTCGTTTGATGAGGACTAGTGATGTGCCAGAAGGATGCCCACCTTTCATGTTCAAATCTATTGCATTAACAGTATTAACATCCCTAATGTCATGCTGTTCAGGCAGTCAAGTATTATATGGGCTGATCCCTATTCTGTGTGAAATCATTTCAAAGTCTGAGTTGTACGAGACTGACCTTACTTTAATTAAAGACTCTTATCAGTGTCTTAAGTATATAGCATCAGACCAATGTGGCAGTGAAGCAATCATTGACTATGAAGCTCTAGCTGCACTTGTAGAAGCTTATGCTGAGGGCAACTTTGGTTGTAATGATGCCATTGATATAATTTTGATGGTTGCGTCTGAAGAAGGAACAAAAACTTGGGAAGATGAACCAGAAGCCTTCATGAAACTTATGACTCATATTGCCCATGAATTTGTTGTAGATCATGAAGAAAATAAATTCAAGTTATGTAATGTTCTCACTAAGTTGTTACAAAGTATGCCACCATCAAGTGAAATGGAACAACAAGGTTGGAAACAAGATTTACATAAAGGCATATCAGATATAATATTCAGTAAATTAGGTAGAGAACATCGAATTAGTGGGCTTAGATTAGCAGGAACAGCATTAGAAAACCTTGGTTTGCTTTGGCTTTTGCGAGCTGGAGCAGAGTCAAGTACAGAAGAGACAAAAGGGAAGCAGTTACTTCTGATGATGGTTCACTTGTCATGTATTGAAGTTCGAATGGGACTTGAAGATAGAACTTTTGAAGAGGTTGTCTCAAATGCATTGCCAATAACTGCTTGTTACACAATTATAGAAATGTCAGTAGTTTTTCTTGTGAATGGGGCTGTAGATTTTGAGCAGAAGCATAAACAACAGTTATATGAATCTCTGAAAGGTGCTATCAATGCAGTTTTGAAATTTCTCCAGGGAGCATCATTTGAAGATGCAGTTTTAGAGAGTTCAAAGACTTATATGTTTGTGTGTGCAACAATTCGTGTTCTCTGTGCTTGGCTGGCTGAGGAGACTGCAGCAAATAAAGATGATGTTTATAAAACACTACCTTTTGTGATTAAAATTTGCAAGCACAGTTTTGATCACAACAAAACCAGTGTCTCTAAGTCAAAAAAGAAAGGTCACTCTGTAGTGACTCACAAGGCAGAGGATAAGAAGAAATTACCTGATGTACTTAAGTTTCTGCTCCCAGGGCTGTGTCATCTCACAGCGGAAGATATTCCTCGCAGAATCTTGATTGATCTTGAGCTGGAAAATTTATTGTTTGAATATTTTAGTTTTCACTGGAATAGTATCAAGGATGCTTTTGGTCCCCAAGTAAAGGAGGAAGTAGATATTCCTGTACACAAGATACATGCTGCAGGTGAAGCCATGAGTACAATTAGTAATATATTCATGAACATTGTTGTTCAAGAACCTGAGCGTGTAAAAAGTGATATACTGTACTATTCATTAATGAAATTTATCTTTTGTAAACTACCTGAAATTCCACTTGAATCGTGTCACCTTAAACTTAGTGGAACTTTATGTATACTGGGTCTCATGATATTAAGGCATCAACACCCTAATGTTAAGAGCACCGATTTCACAATATTCAGGTTTGTCCAATCTACTGTTCGCTTCCTTTGGGATTCCCATAATGTTGAAGAGAGCAGAGATTATGCCACTCTGGTAGTGTCCTCTAAGTATGAGTCTGATTGGGGTAGTTTAATGGACATATGGTTCCTTGGTATGCATACATTGAGTTTCCTCCTTCCTATTATACCATGGCTGAGTGACTTCTTGATGGAAAGTGAATGGCCTCAAACTATTGTGGCTACTTTATTGACTGTCCGTGAAGGAGGCTTAGATGTGGGACTGAAAAGTGCCTTAGAAGACTTCTTGTCTTTGCTTTGCAGATCTTCAAATACTGCTAATAATGTTCTCCAAGAAAAAGGAGTATTGCAAGTGTGCAAGAATCACAAACTTGAAGAACTTTCTCATGTCTTTGGTGTAAAACTTTAAAGGATCAAGTTTTCATATAATAAACTAACCATTTAGTTAGCTGGTAATTGGCTTGCAGCTAAAGTTCAACAAAATGAGTATTGATTGTTATGAATTACTGTGATGAACAGGATGTGTCTGCTATTTGAAATAGTCTTTGGCATACATAAACTTGGTAGAAAAGAAGTCTGGAATGCAGATGTTTTGTGGATTATTGTGAGTCTTTCATGTGTTGTATTATTCAAGTTAAGGAAAGCATTAATTGTGTAATGGATAACTCAAGTACACAAATATTTTTATATTTCTTTTCTGGATGTCAGTTGATCATGGCATATGTGTTTGAACAAAAAAAAAAGCTGTTTTACTGAATTAAAACGTCCCAATTGCTTTTACTGAAAATTGGTTACTTTATTGTATTCATTTGGTGCTAGTGGTTCAGTCACAAGATGTACTTTTTTCACAGTATGAGTTGAGAATCCTTTATTTTGATATTTTGTGATATTAGAATGCTCTGTGATGTATGTCTGGCTCAGTATACGTATGATTGATTCATCATAACTTAGTTTTCTGAAAAGTGTTATCTGATTTTTTTTTTTCACCCCATAACCTATCTTGTAACTAGTTTTCCTTAACAGAAAACCTTAATAGATTAGTTATTCACCACAGTAGCCTGTTGATCACCCAGCCAGACTTTCCCCTACAGAAAGAGCTTGGAGCTCATACTGACCAATCTTCAGGTAGGACTGAGACCACATCACACACCAAGACAGCAAGGCAACAACTCCTTGAGTTACATCCCATATCTATTTATTGCTAGGTGAACAGGGAATACACATTAAGAGACTTGCCCAATAGCCCAATGTGTCGCAGATTCTCATAAAAATAACTTTAATATGAAAATTTCCACTTGCAAGCAGATATAAAGGATTCTTGGCTTGTACCAACCTTTGTTGTACAAAAATCTCATTGACTTGAGAGCCTTTAGGAAATTTTTGAGTCACAAAAGATATTTTAACAAACATTGAATGTTTTCTAAGAGTAGAGTAGACACTATCGTTACATCTCATTCTTGAACAAAGAAGGATTCAGTTAGTAGGGTAAAATTTTATATATATATATATATATATATATATATATATATATATATATATATATATATATATATATATGAGTATATACATGTATAGATGCGAATAGCATTGCAGGCTGACATTGGTAGAGAAATTAAATATTGTGTTTAATTAATATTTATGCATTGAGTGAAAATGTCATTGGTATTTTGGCCATAATGATAGTTACTTAGTAAAAAAATTATTTTGATGTGAGATGTTGTACAGTACAATATTTTGCTAAGTATGAACCTATCATAATGTAGTTTGTTATGTGGCTGCTGTGCTCATTGATTTGTGGATGAGAAAATAAAATGAGTGTTTTTGTTTGATTTTTTTTAATGGAATTGTCATGAAATACCTATCTGGAGGGAAAATGCAATCAAGTTAACTACTGAAAATGTTTCACTGATACTACGTGCTACTGGTATTTGAAACAAGTGAAAGAAATTTGTCCAGCAAAGGTATGACTGAGGCTGATGGTGAAGGTGTGCAGTGTATAGGAGGGCTTGAGGACTAGGTTGTCGTGAACTTGGATGCGCAAACACTAATGTAAAATTGTTTGTAAGAGTTGGAGAATATGAAATTTATGGATAGATACGGGTATAACCAGCACAAAGAGTTTTGTGAAAGTGCCAGTATAGAATTGAATTAATGCATACTAATGTATTTTGTTTTTTGTGTGTGTTTCTTTATATGTTAAAACAATGTATGGTAAATCTTAAGGTGGTTCAAATAACACAAGGCAATTAACAGTATAATGAGCACTCAAGATAGGTATAAGATAAAGGTCTGAAGATCATGTCAGGGGGCTTTATATCTTTGGTTGCAACATTTGCACACCACCAAAAAATGGGTAGTGTTTTTTTTAAAGCACTACGTATTAGTGCTGACAAAAAGGTCGCACGCGAAACTTCCTTCATTACATCCTGTTCAATTTTCAAATATTAATCTGAGAGAGGAAGCAAGAAGGTTACAGCTTAAACGTTTTTATCTTGTGTGTTCCAAGAAGAGTAAAAAAAACAACTGACATTTTGTTACCTCAATTTCAAAGAAAAAGGAATGCAGTCTGAAAGATTAATGTTCCCGTGATGTGGCATCTATGACGGGACACAGCCATAAGTTATTTACTCGTAGTTTTAAGATTAGATGAGTTTGGTAAGCATCAACACAAACTCATTAATTTAAGGATAATGATGCTTGCTTCTTAGTTCCTACCGACTTTGCATTCTTTGGAGGCTCGTCAGTCAATGATGTACTTATTTGTCCCATATATCTTATATTCTGTAGGTAGCATCATGGCTAGAAAATCGAGGAATGTCCACGGAGAAGAGCTTGAGCATTACGACGGATTACTTACACAAGTTCCGCGAGACCCCCGCCCCCGACTACCCCACCAACCAGGCGGGACTCGACCAGTGGAGATACGACATATGGGTGTCAGTCTTGCCGCCAGAATACGAACATTTAGGTAAGTAAACCAATTGTTGAGACGAAACCACAGAAAGAAATAATGTTTGGGACTATATCTAGCAAATTAAAAATTGAAATTTGTCACAGATTGGTTAGAATATTTAGATAGAAAGAAAACGTTTCGAGAATATTGTAGGATACATATTACATGAGTTACTGAGCTTTACCGAACTGCTCAACACATTTATGAGTGTTAAGGTAGCTAGAATTAAGTGAACAACAGATCTGCGAAACAGTTAGTTGTTGATACAAAACATGCATAGGCAACGTGCTTGCAAAGAATATGGCGCAGATGAATGTCAGTCTCTCTCTCTCTCTCTCTCTCTCTCTCTCTCTCTCTCTCTCTCTCTCTCTCTCTCTCTCTCTCTCTCTCGCACTTAGATATTGATGTAAAAAAAAGTTCTAATTGAGAAATAGCATAGTTGTGGAAATTAAAATTTTTCCTATTATGACATTTACTGATGACACCAGCAAAGCCGCACCTGTCTGTATCACTTATTGGAAACTTATTTCGACGACGGGTAAGTAATTAGAAGCCGGAAGAGAATACAAGAGAGAGAGAGGGGGGAGGGGGGGTGGGCAAAAGAAAAAAAATATCGTAATTAAAAGAATGCTCTGGATGAAATAAAGAAATTTAAAGAATATAAGATTTTTAAAAATTACCATCTATGTAAATGAATAGATAAACGGATAGATGGACAGACTGGTAGATAGGTACCCAAGATAGACGTAGTGCTTGGTATACCTGCTCGCGTATTAGAAATTAAACGTGGAAGTCTTCTGGAACATACAACTGAATGGATTCGGAACTAGAAGGCGGAGTGGAGTGGATACAATGTGCAGTGCAGTTTTCAATTCCGTATCACATTTCAGACAGTGTTTACTCAGTGTGGAAACGTGAAAGGCTGAGCCATCTGTACCTGAAGCCGTGCGTCAGGCAGTTACTTGATGATCTTGGAGTGCATTTCACCATCGGAATAGTAACAAATGGTAAGTACAGTGAATGTTTAAGAACTATGTGTACATGTTCACTCTCGCCAATGAGGAGTGACGTTTTGCTGTTACATTCACACTTTATATATAATTATGTGAACTACAGTGAAACTGTGTTGAGAAAAAATCTGTGATGCCATACACTCATGCTAAATCATTCCTTTTTTGACAGTTCTTTTTTTTATAGGATCTTTAGTGTTTGTTTGTTTTTTTCATCGTTTTATTGCTCTTGACCACAATACTTCTTAGAATAAATCCATGACCAAGGTTCTGCTTAACACGTGTATTTTGTTGCTTTTCAGGTCCATCAGTAGCTCAGTGGGAGAAGGTGAAGGAGACAGGGGTCCGGAAGTTCTGTGACTCAGTCGTCATAAGTGGAGACTATGAAGTGGAGAAACCTGACAAAGCCATTTTTGACATAGCTTTTGCAGAGTTGCAGGTGAGTGATAGTCTCTCTCTCTCTCTCTCTCTCTCTCTCTCTGCAACATTCTTTTAAACTACACTATAAGAAAGTACATATACCCTCTCTTCGTATTGCCGTCATATCTCTCTGGAGTTTTAGTAAAAAGCTATTATGATATTATTGTCTCTGACCTGAGCATCTCCCGGTGTCGCGTGTAAGCACATCCAGCGCACCCTTTCGTGAGACTATCCAATCATTTTGGAGGCGAACCTAATGAGTCTCGCATGCTACTCGTAACCATGGATGAGACTTTGAGTCCATCATTTCCAACCAGAGAAAAAAGATACTAGAAGTTGTGGAAATGCACGTATGTAATGTATCTTCACTCTTCAGTTCTGAGGAAAGCATGATGTGGAGCGTGTCACAGTGTTTGTTCCGGTAAAGCGTCACGTGCTTATGCTGTAATAATATCTCGACAAAGTTATGCCAAGGATTTTTAGTTGCATCTTGCATTAGTAGTTTATTTGCAACTGAATCTTTCTTTCCAGGTCAAGCCTTGTGAATGCGTCATGGTGGGAGACAAGATTGAGTCGGACATTTTAGGAGGAAAGAACGCTGGTGTAAAAATGACCGTCTGGCTAAATGGAAGAGGCAAAGTAGCTCCGAATGATGTTCTGCCGGACTTTACCATTGATCATATTAAGGAGCTTCGAGCAGTGTTATTTAAATCATAGGTTTTCTCAAAAGCTTATTACGATACCTAAAGCTTCGGCCTATACTTAAGATAGCAAGTGACTCGTTCGAGTATATCATCCTGACAATAGCAATATGGGTAGACATCCGAGGAATTCAAAATTGCACACTAAGTACCAACATAGTGTCATATATGTTACAGGTGTGAATACGGGTTGCCTAAAAGTTTTGCAAATGGCTACAATGCCTGGCCATCTGTCTGTTCCTACATATAGAACCTGCTGCGGGTATTAAGGGTAAGCTTACGTGTTATCGGGCATTGCTATAGTGACCGGGACAGTGATAAGTTGTGTGATCAGTTTTTGGTCAGTTTAAGCGAGGATTTACGAGAAGGGATGAGTATAATAATTTCATACATGATTTTGTTTATTTGGTATTATTATTGTACGTAAAATTTGTAAGAAAACAAACATAATAAATGAAAATAAATATACTGTATTGTAAACTTAAGACTATAGTGTTACATACATAGTATTATGTGATCTCACTATATATATATATATATATATA
>NC_059269.1:16123628-16143628 GCF_017591435.1 Portunus trituberculatus
ATGTTTCACAAAATCGCCTAAACATCTATAACCAACCTAGTTTTTAATGACAATGTTACGACAATCAGTTCATTTATCTATTCATTCATCGTTTCCTTTCACCAATAAGCCAATTAAGTAACGACCCATACCTTTGATACTTCCCCTCCGTGACCCTCAAGTTCAACTGTCTCAGTGAGGGATGGCACGTGCAGCACTCTGGCAGTCCTATCCACGCCGCCTGTCACCAGCTGCCTGCCACAGTTGTCCCATGCACCGCTCACCACCTGCACCAAGCCGTGAGGTGTGAGGCAAATACACTTGTAGAAATGTTCGTGTAATGTGTTCTGGTATAACATGGACCTCTGGTGGTTTGATAATTCTCAGGGTTGATGTCACAGGCAAAGTACTTATCTTCTCTATCAAATTTTCCAGTTTATTTATCAGTATTTTCATCCGACTAAACACAGTGGAAAGACCGTAACAACTTGACTGACTCCTGCTAACACCTTAATCTCACCTCAGCATCATGAAGCATGACGTGGATTGGTTTGGAGGTGTGGCGCAAGTCCCACACACGGGCAGAGGCGTCAGTGGCCCAAGAAGCGAGAAAGTGACCGCACCAGCTGAGTCCTGCTCCGTTGACTTCCCCTTCATGGTCCATTAGGGTGCCGCTACACCTGAAGGGGAGGAGTTGATGATGCATGTTAGTGTTGCTTTTATTTTTTTCCCCTTCGGATGCGTTAAATCTCTCTCTCTCTCTCTCTCTCTCTCTCTCTCTCTCTCTCTCTCTCGTATATGTTTTTTTCATTTACTTCAAGCAGAATGTATGACACGGTTTTCCTCCACAAGTATGAATAACCTAGACCAGATTTGTACTCACTCGTGGGAGCGGCCGTCCCAAAGCCTGACCGTACCGTCGAAGGATGCGGAGTACAAGAGATTGCCTGACCTGTCGCCTCCCACGCCCACCACCGCCCCAGAGTGACCCTCGAGTACTGCCGCGCACTCCCCTGCAGGATGCGTGGCTTTGATGTTATGCGGCCTTTGTTATCTTGGGTACAGTTTTGTTAGACTATCTTTAGGTAGAGAGGGAATGCTTTTATCCTGTCACATGTCATGAAAATGTTGATGCTGGTACTATTACTACTGCTACTGCTGGTGGTGGTGCTGCTACTACTACTACTACTACTATTTCTACCACCCCAGCCACCATTACCACCACCGAGAACAACAAAACAACATCATTACCCATGGTGATGTCCCACACTCTGGCCGAGGTATCCATTCCCCCAGTGGCCAGGAACTGTTTGGAGGCTGGCAGAGGCGTCACCACGGCCACGGGGCCTTCGTGGCCTGCCATCACCAGCTCACACGCCCCGGACACGGACTCCCATACCCTCACCGTGCCATCAAAGCTGCAGGTCGCCACTAGCTCACTGTCGACCAATGGGGATTATGCTGATGATTAACCTCCCTACCGCTACACCTTTTCCGGAATTTTTTTCCTTTTATAGTATTGCCAGTTGCAGGGTTGCTAGACGAGAGATAAGTACTGGTCAGATGTAGGCTTAGGTACTTTTTTAATGAAAGTGGTACTGGCTTAAAGTAACAAAAAAGAAAGGAAATAAAAAGTCTACTAAGGTGCCAGTCCTAAAAGATAACAAAATGGATTATTCAAAAGGCAAGACTAAGTGTCTCGAAGCCAAAGGAAGGTGGAAATAACAAAGCAGGCAGGTAGTTCCAGAGTGTCCTTACTTACTCGTACTTGCCGACAAACGTCACATCAAAGACCACGTCCTGGTGCCCTTTGAGTGTAGTCTCCGAGGCGCCGTCCTTAATCCGCCACAATCTGCACTGCCGATCGTAACTAGCGGTGGCGCATCTGCAAACACATGTAGACCATTAAAATCTACAGGGCTGTGGTGTTTCAGGGTACTAACGTGTAGTTGGTGTATTAACCTAGTTGTGTTAGAACGATGATTGATGTTGAATGCCTGTTTCATGAAAGTTTAAAGATTAATCATCATCCTGGAACAAAACCACCTAGCCTAACCATACAAAACCAGAATAAAGATTAATCTCTCTCTCTCTCTCTCTCTCTCTCTCTGTACGGTATCTATATAAAATAGTAAAACTCGGTATCTATATAAAATAGTAAAACTATCATTCAATATAATGTGCAATACTTTGACAAGTTTTTAAGGGTGACTATTACCACCACCACCATCACCAAGATAGAAGGACAGTCCCGCCCTCTGTTCAGTACTGCCTTATCTTCCTTATTAGTAGTTTAATGGAGTATAAAAGGACAAACACAACAGATATGACTGATAATCTTTTACACAGTTTTTTTTTCTGCAAAAAGACTAAAAGGTGGTTAATTTGTGATTCCTATAATGCACGACGCCATTAACGGAACAAGAACGTGCGTGTTGTTGTAGTCATGTGGTCTTTGTGCCGGATCAAATCTAATCATTACCGGATTTACTCATTTGGCAATGATAATTGCCCATTGTGGGGAGTGGATAGAGACATTGGTAACTTGTGGATATTGAATAGTGATTATGGTGACGTGTTGACAATGGTAAAGGCAATAAAATGGTTTTATGGGGGAGTGAAGCCAAGGACAGTCGATGCCCAGCTGTCTACTTCTGGTGCCATGTTTATCTTCGCTATTAACACTCATGAGACTCTAGGGAAGATCGTTTGCATGGTGTTCGTCATCCTTACACCACCAGGATATCGTAGGATGAGAGGACACAGTAAAACACGAACTTGGTCTGCGCTTGAAGTGTTACCATACCACGGTCCATTATGGTGTTTTTCCACTAGCAATGGATGGTGATGGCGAGTGTCCAGCGTAACGTAATTCAGGTATGATTATTTTTTTCCCTATGCTTATTTCTATCATATGTTACTTAGTTGTGATTGCTTTTGGTAGGTTTGGCTTGAAGTTGTCGGGATTGTTTACTTATTTGCTTTTTATTTATTAATTATTTGTTTCACTTGCGTGTGTAAATTTACCGCGCGTAAGATCTAGGCAGTGTGTTGTGATAATGTCACACTCTCTCTCTCTGTCTCAGCTCTTGTTGCCTGAAAATGCGGTTACGGATCTTTTTTGATAAAACACGGAGGCGGATATCTATGTGGACAGTATCTTCATTGCCTATGTATCAAATTCATTGTTACGTAAAGTTCGCTTTAAAATAATGAAAAAAAGTAAAGTAGGTAAGAAGTGTGTGTGCGTGCGCGTGCGCCTTAATTATGATACCTTGAAACAGCCAAGAGCACTCACAAAGTCGCCGTCTTGTTGAGTGTCACGTTGGTGAGGGGTAAGATGTGTGCCCTGAGGGTCCTGTGGCGCGTGAGGGTGCGGGTGGCGTCCGTGCGCAGGGCAAGTAGCAGGCGACTTACCAGGCGGTGCAGTCTGGCTCGCTGGCCTGCTGCTGCTCGCTCCTGCTGCACCACCTCCTCCACCACGGCGCTCACCTGGGAACTATACCAAGAAAGTTACGGAAGCTGATACTGCTGTACATGTTATTACATTGTTTTGACAGTTGTACTTGAATAAATTAGTTACTGACTCGTGTTTGAGGTCGAGAAGTTGAATCTCCCGCCATGATGAAACTTGACCGTCTATCATCTCGAAAGTCAAACCTGAGAGAGAGAGAGAGAGAGAGAGAGAGAGAGAGAGAGAGAGAGAGAGAGAACCACTGAACAATATAGCATACCTTAAGACTGCCTTTCTCAATAATACCTTACAAATCTCAGTCGTGAATGTAACCAAGCACCAAAAAGTACTCTGGGATATTGCTTCGGAAAAAAAACCCATTTATTTTAATATAGCTAAAACTTTTGTATAGGTGTGAACAGGTATATATCCGTAAACGTTTATCGCACAGATTGTTGGAAAGATATTGTAAGTAATAACGTTATGTAACTTTATCAAGTTGCTTTTATCTGCCCTTGAGGTTATTATCAAGTTGCTTTTATCTGCCCTTGAGGTTATTATCAAGTTGCTTTTATCTGCCCTTGAGGTTATGTGAGAATGTGTAAAGGTCGGTCATAAATATGCATCTGTTTTATTTGTTTACTGTTCTCAGTCAGACAGATAATCAGTTAGTTAGTCCTTCCGTCTATCTGTCTGTATTTGTTCGTATGTCTGTCCGCCTCACTCTCTCCCTCAAAATTTCGTAACGTCCATGTATCATATCAGTAATACCGCACTTTTTCCTCTCCCTCTCCCTCCTCTCCGGCTCCCTCTCCTTAGAATAACCTTTAACCCTCCGGCTCCCTCTCCTTAGAATAACCTTTACCCACGTGTTCGTGATATCGATCCCTTTAGCGACCAGGCTACGAAACGATCAATAAGCAGGTGATACAAACCCCTTTAACATAATCCCTTGGTATATTTAAGGTATTTTTCCTATGTTAGACGTCATAGTGGTTCAGCTTTACATTCATATATAGTAAGTCTTTTGGTTAGTGATATAGAAGTGATTACCCGCTGACATACGTGTTGCCTGTTGGCCTGTGCTGGCAGCACTTACCTGGGGGATAGTAACGTAGATATATTCGCTTGAGATGCATGTTTGGTCGTGGTGGTCAGCCTCGAGCACCGTCCGTGTTTACCGTTTCCATGGTTACAGCATTGGCCACGTTTTCTCTAAGCGCCAAGGAAAACGGGACTTTGTGTGACTAAAGTTTGCAGAGGACAATGATGTCTTTCTCCCATCTGGTTTTGAGGTGTAGCAGGAACGAATGGGACAGTCATGGTCAGAATAAAGTCGAGGAACGTCACACTTTTTATAGTGTCTGTTTTGTGTCACCCTCTGGTCTGGTAGGAATGTTTAAGTGTCAGGTTTACTAAGGTAAACTACAGAACAATTTAGAGATACTGCAGTAGAAAAAAGTGCATAGAAAATTAATTGAGAGAGAGAGAGAGAGAGAGAGAGAGAGAGAGAGAGAGAGAGAGAGAACGGAACTTCGAAGCGAAACCAGCAGAAAGTCAGGATGCTTTGCCTTTACATATCCTGACACACCAGCTTGTGACAATACGCGTCCTTAGTGAGTGGAGGATGGGTGGGTCGTTGGGTATTGTGTCTCTTCTGCTGGCTACCTGATGGCTGATACACGGCATGAGCAGGGCCACGAGACACAAAGGCTTTTGAGTAACAAGGCAGTGCGTCCCGTTATGTGCTGGAATTGTTTGCTTGTGCTCCAAAGGCATTGTGACAGCTATATCAATAGGCTCTGGTCTTCCTCCTCTGTTGGACGTTGACAAATCAACATTCTTTTTCTAGTTATGCTTCCCTCTTATATGGTTAATTTAATCAACCTATATACCTTGGTAACTGCAAGTCTCTAACGGATACGCATACACAAGTCTCTTCTTCTGCCCAAGTTAATTTCTCAACTCTACTATGTTGTATCTTTATTTTTTCTCGTGTTGATTATTTTTTTTATTCATCCTTCATAGTCTTATATCATCCGTACATATCTTTCTCTATCTTTTAGAATACTTTTTTTTTCAATTTTTTTCTCGTGTTGATTATTTTTTTTATTCATCCTTCATAGTCTTATATCATCCGTACATATCTTTCTCTATCTTTTAGAATACTTTTTTTTTCATGCCTTTCCTTTTGCATTGGTCCATCAGTATTTTTCACCATTCACTCTGTCTACATTCTTTTACATTGGTCACCGTTTCTTATCCTCGCTCTATCTACATGTTGTATTCCAACTTGTACCATACTGGAAACAATGCAGCATTAATTATGTACGATATAACATTGGTCACCGTTTCTTATCTACGCTGTATTGGAAACAATGCAGCATTAATTATGTACAATATATACAACCAGATAAGTATCAAGTATGGTGGCAGGTAGGGTAGGGTAGGGTAGGGTAGGGTAGGGTGGTTAGGCTGGATGGTAGTAGAACCTCGCGGTGAGCCGCGCTGTGCCCACTATCCTCGTGAAACCTCGGAGCTCCGGTGTGCGCTTTCGTGTCATAGCGACGTGGAGAAAACAGCAAGCTGTAATTAACAGAAGTGTAGTTAGGTCTGGAATAATGAAGTGAACGTTAACAATCCTTACCCAAAAACCTTAGTAACCACAGCATAACAGGGGGTACCAACTAAATATGAATGTACCAACTTGAATTCTCGGTGGTCAAGTTCCTCCCTTTGTGACATTACAGCTCTCTTGGCTTGTCGTCCTTGGGCAACATGAGCAGGAAGGAGCGCGTCTAACTTGCACCTAATCTGCTGACCGTTGAACAGTTCACTAGGAGAATATCCGGAATCCAAAGGTGTACGTCGGTACTGTAGCAGGAATTCCTGTAGTGCAGCCTTTGGCAACAGTGGTGATTTCCTCAAAGACTGCTTGAACGACTGCCCCAGCCGTTCTGCAGCACCGTTTGTAGCAGGATGGTACGGCGCTCCAGCAAGATGTACAGCACCTCATTGACAGCACCATACCTGGAATTCCTTAGTCGACTAAGAAAGTTGTGGCATTACTTGTTATTACAGTGTGTGGGTAACCTAAATGAGCACAAGCCTCTTCTAATAAGTCTGTCGTACTTTTCGTGGATGTTGAACTAGTTGGGTACTTTGAGCAAGCATCAATTAAAACCAACCAGTTAGAACCCATTAAGTTGATGGCGTGGTCAAAATGCAAACGGCGTCACGGTGTTTTGGATAGCATCCATGGATGATTAGCTGGTTTTGGTGCTGACCACCACAAGTAGAACACGTACGCAACATATCTTCCATGTCAATATGCCAGTAAACAAAGAGCGAGCCAGTTGCCTCATCCGCTGCATACCAAAATGACCCAGGTGTATATGAGGTGCAGCACTGGTTCCCTCAAGCAATGTGGGATGACAATCCTTGATCCAAGAACACAACCATTCTCTACCGTAGTTAGGGAGTTCGCCAGCTTCCTGTAGTGTCGTATCTCCTCCAAATCAGTAACACCCTTCCTTGACACAATGCACAACTGTGGCCCATCATGCAATCCTGTTTGCTGCAAGAACAGGTGTACCCTTCGTGGGACTGAAGAGAGACTAATGGCTTGTGATCTGTCACAAGAATCGAAATTCCTACCATAGATAAACTGATGGAATTTCTGAAGACCATAGACAACTGCAAGTGCTTCTCTGTATTTGACTAACGGCGTTATGTATCTGTCAGAGTCTATCAGGCGTTAGTAATGGGGCGTTCGGCACCATCGACGTAACGATCAAACAGTACTGCCCCAATCCCAAGTTCTGAAGCGTCGCACGAAAAGCCTATCTGCAGATTTGGATCGAAGTGAGCAAGAACAACGTCCGTGCAAAGGTCTCGTAGACGCTGGAAAGCTGCTTGCTCTTCATTGTCCCACTTCCATGGAGTTCCCTTCCTGGTGAGGCGGATCAGTGGCTCTGTTAACGTAGAAAGATTAGGTATGAATTTGCTGTAAAACTGTACAGAGCCAAGAAACGAGCGTAAAGTAGAGACGTCGGTAGGTGGTGGCATCTTGACGACTGCATCAACCTTGTGTCCCTTGGATATACCGTTATGTAAAAATGTATGACCCAGGTAGTCCACCGATAGCTGAGCGTAAGCCCTTCTGTGCAGACGTTGGAGAAGACCACGAAGGTTCTGTAGATGCTCCTCTGCATTCGAACCACTTACCAAAATATCGTCGTCCCAGTAGACCGCTACTCCTCACAGATCACTGGTGAGCCAATCCACGGTGTCTTGAAAGTAGCCTGGCACAAGACGATATCCCTAATGGTAGACGAGTTTGAAGCAAGACGCCACTGGTGAGCCGATCCACGGTGTCTTGAAAGTAGCCTGGCACAAGACGATATCCCTAATGGTAGACGAGTTTGAAGCAAGACGCCACTGGTGAGCCGATCCACGGTGTCTTGAAAGTAGCCTGGCACAAGACGATATCCCTAATGGTAGACGAGGTTTGAAGCAAGACGCCCCAATGTGTACTGGGGGCCGACTTTTTCTGGCTCTCAGGTCCCAGCTTGATCTGGCTGTAGGCATCTGCTAGATAAAACTTGGTGAAGCAGTAACACCCAGCAAGTTTACACATCAAAGCCTCCAGCAGCGGTATAAAGTGTCTGTTTGCAGATGCGATTAACGGTTACAGAATAGTTACCACATACTCGTAGCTTTTTTCTCTTGTCCTGGTGATGTAGTCTTGACCACTGGCACTATAAGGGTCCCTGATTTGTTGAACTGTAGGTCTCCACACGCCCTTCCTGATGCCAGCGTCGTACACAGTGTTGAGATCCTCCAGAACAGCGAATGGAACGGTTCTTGGTTTACAGAAGATTGGCTCTGTATCCAGCTTGAATGCAATCTCCAATTCTGTTAGGTTAGGAAGTCCTTGAGACAACCTAGTTCTGGCAAAAACGAACTAGGAAACTCGTTGCACACCTGACAAGCCTTCTGGAACACACGGTCTGGAGACTCGTCGTCCATGACGACATGCACGTCGTTACTGGGTGCACATCAACGCCTGTACGTCGATGTCCATCTTGCGTATTGCAGTTCATCATTCACTCTGAAAATGGCCTCATTATCCACCGAACAAATGAAGCGTGTGAGCATTGCTTCATCCCGGGGATCCTTGGTGGCGGCAAAGTCGCAAGAAGTGGCGTATCCTTATCTCCAGCTCAGGAATTGTCTCCCCTGGTTTGTGCTGCATAAAAGACCAGAACTTGAAGCGTTCCCTTATGATGAATCTTTTGGAGTCACACTGGTTCTCCACATATACTGCCCAATGTCTTTCATAGTAAGCTCGTTTACTATCATAGGTGTACTCTCTTGACTAGCCAATGTACTAAGTAACTTTTAAATAGAAGTAGTTTGAGCAACCAATTCTTCAGGGATAGAGTCAGCTTGTGTGAATGTGCCAAAACGATTTAAATAATCCTTCCAGAGCTGAGGAAGGATCAAAAGAAGTGAACTTCGCTATGCTTACCGGTGTAGAAGCAACCTTAAGAGTGGATCCTTCACAGGGTGGTGCAAGGCAATCGACCAGCTCTAGTTGTAGAGTTGAGGGCGAGGAAGTAGTGGAACTAGGCTCGTAACTATTCTTGTAAGCTGGAAAACACTGAAGAGCCAGAAGACGTGCAGGTTTGACGGATCCCACTCACTGCATCAATTCATCCTGTTGTATCTTCTGGCTGTAAGGAAAACAATCAGGATTCCAACTTGTACTATATTGGAAACCATGCAGCGCATTAGTTATGTACAGTATAAAACAGTCAGAGAAGTAGCTGGTATGATGGCAGGTAGGGTGGTTAGTAGGCTGGGTATTGGAAACAATGCAGCATTAGTTATGTACAGTATATACAGTCAGAGAAGTAGCTGGCATGGTGGCAGGTAGGGTGGTTAGTAGGCTAGGTATTGGAAACAATGCAGCATTAGTTATGTACAATACATACAATCAGAGAAATAGCAGCTATAGTGGTTAGTAGGCTGGGTGGTAGTAGACCCTTGCGGTGACGGTCTGGTTTCCGCTTCTCCCTCCTGCACGACAACACCTCCGCTGGGTTCACGCCACTTTCCTCGTGAAACCTCGAAGCTCCGAATAACAAGTTACGCACGGTGTGTGCCTTCTTGTCAAAGTTTTTCTATTAAACTGCCCAACAGGCAGCTCCAGCGTTCATAATTTGCGTCCCCGGCGGCACTGTTTACGTTATGACCACTGGGACCCACAACAGCTGGGGGTGGGACGTCATCACGTTGCTGAGGTGTGGTGGAATAGAGTCAGCTTGTGTGAATGTGCCAAAACGACTTAAATAATCCTTCCAGAGCTGAGGTAGGATCAAAAGTGAACTTCGCTATGCTTACCGTCGTAGGAGCAACCTTAAGAGTGGATCCTTCACAGGGTGGTGCGAGGCAATCGACCAGCTCTTTCATCTGCTGCTGCTGTATCACCATCTGCTATTGCATCAGTTCCACTAATGTAGCAATCTCCGCCATAGTTGTAGAGTTGAGGACGAGGAAGTAGTGGAACTTGGCGCGTAACTACTCTTGTAAGCTGGAAAACACTGAAGAGCCAGAAGACGTGCAGGTTTGACGGATCCTACTCACTGCGTCAATTTATCCTGTTGTATCTTCTGGCTGTAAAGAAAACAATTAGGATTCCAACTTGTACTATATTGGAAACCATGCAGCGCATTAGTTATGTACAGTATAAACAGTCAGCAGTATAATCAGTCAGAGAAGTAGCTGATATGGTGGCAGGTAGGGTGGTTAGTAGGCTGGGTATTGGAAACAATGCAGTTATATACAGTATATACAGTCAGAGAAGTAGCTGGTATGGTGGTAGGTAGGGTGGTTAGTAGGCTGGGTATTGGAAAGAATGCAGCATTAGTTATGTACAGTATATACAGTCAGAAGTAGCTGGCATGGTGGCAGTAGGATGGTTAGTAGGCTGGGTATTGGAAACAATGCAGCATTAGTTATGTACAATACATACAATCAGAGAAGTAGCAGGTATAGTGGTTAGTATGCTGGGTGGTAGTAGACCCTTGCGGTGACGGTCTGGTTTCCGCTTCTCCCTCCTGCACAACACCTCCGCTGGGTTCACGCCGCTTTCCTCGTGAAACCTCGAAGCTCCGAATAATAAGTTACGCACGGTGTGTGCCTTCTTGTCAGTTTTTCTATTAAACTGCCCAACAGGCAGCTCCAGCGTTCATAATTTGCGTCCCCGGCGGCACTGTTTACGTTATGACCACTGGGACCCGCAACAGCTGGGGGTGGGACGTCATCACGTGGACGAGGTGTGGTGGGATAGAGTCAGCTTGTGTGAATGTGCCAAAACGATTTAAATAATCCTTCCAGAGCTGAGGTAGGATCAAAAGTGAACTTCGCTATGCTTACCGGTGTAGAAGCAACCTTAAGAGTGGATCCTTCACAGGGTGGTGCGAGGCAATCGACCAGATCTTTCATCTGCTGTTGCATCAGTTCCACTAATGTAACAATCTCTGCTATAGTTGTAGAGTTGAGGGCGAGGAAGTAGTGGAACTAGGTGCGTAACTACTCTTGTAAGCTGGAAAACACTGAAGAGCCAGAAGACGTGCAGGTTTGACGGATCCTAATCACTGCGTCAATTTATCCTGTTGTATCTTCTGGCTGTAAAGAAAACAATCAAGATTCCAACTTGTACTATATTGGAAACCATGCAGCATTAGTTATGTACAATATAAACATTGGAAACCATGCAGCGCATTAGTTATGTACAGTATAAACAGAAGTAGCTGGTTTGGTGGTATGTAGGGTGGTTAGTAGGCTGGGTATTGGAAACAATGTAGCGTTAGTTATGTACAATACATACAATCAGAAGTACCAGGTATAGTGGTTAGTAGGCTGGGTGGTAGTAGACCCTTGCGGTGACGGTCTGGTTTCCGCTTCTCCCTCCTGCACGGCAACACCTCCGCTGGGTTCGCGCCGCTTTCCTCGTGAAACCTCGGAGCTCCGAATAACAAGTTACGCACGGTGTGTGCCTTCTTGTCAAAGTTTTTCTATTAAACTGCCCAACAAGCAGCTCCTGCGTTCATAATTTGCGTCCCCGGCGGCACTGTTTACGTTATGACCACTGGGACCCGCAACAGCGTCATCACGTTGCTGAGGTGTGGAGCCAGCGTTCTTCTTCCTTTTCTTAACTTCTCCACGAGGCACGTTATCCTTACGTCTCTGCCGTTTCTTGTCTACGGACGAGGAAGAGGAAGAGGAACGCCTCGGCGTTTCCTGACACTGGCCTAGGTGGTCCGCCATGACAGGACAAAGCGGTAGTCTGCCAACAAAAAAACACCATGAGCAGCCAGGAACAAACAAAAAATGTACACGTATGTGTCGTATACGTTCCTCAGATTGCTATAGAAGATTGCTATAGAGTAGGTAGGCTCACCAGAGCAACTCCTCAGAGAAGCCAGCAGCAGACTGAGCAGAGCAGAGGGAAGATTTGGACTAGGTGGGAGCCTACAGCAAACAAGACAGGTGACTAGCCACGCATGCATCTCGTTGAATACCCTTGTGACGTCAGTTAAATGGCTTGTTTGAAATGAAACTGGAGACAACTGGATCCTCCCTGGATGCTTTAGCCAACATACCTGCATCTGTAGGGTTCAACTAAGGCTAACGGTTTGAATAGTGCAGACAGTAATACATCTACTTGCTTCTCCCTGTCAAAATTGACGTCTTCGCAGGAAGACGGCCGAGAGCGTCCGCGTTCCCATGTTCACCCGTTTTCCTATACTCGATGGTGTAGTCGTACTGGCTGAGAGTGAGGGCCCATTGTGCAATCCTGTTTGCAGCAAGAACAGGGGTACCCTTCGTAGGACTGAAAAGAGACTTATGGCTTGTGATCTGTTATAAGAATGAAATTCCTCCATAGATGAACTGAATGGAATTTCTGAAGACCATAGACAACTATAAGAACGAAATTCCTCCATAGATGAACTGAATGGAATTTCTGAATACCATAGACAACCTGGGGCGTTCGGCACCATCGGCGTAACGCCGAAACAGTACTACCCTAATCCCAACTTCTGAAGCGTCGCACGAGATGCCAATCTGCAGATTTGGATCGAAGTGAGCAAGAACAGCGTCCGTGCAAAGAAGGTCTTGTAGACGCTGGAACGCTGCCTGCTCTTCATTGTCCCACTTCCATGGAGTTCCCTTCCTGGTGAGGCGGGTCAGTGGCTCTGTTAACGTAGAAAGATTAGGCATGAATTTGCTGTAAAACTGTCCAGAGCCAAGAAACGAGCGTAAAGTAGAGACTTCGGTAAGTGGTGGCATTTTGACTGCATCAACCTTGCGTCCCTTGGATATGCCGTTAAGTGTATGACCCAGGTAGTCCACCAGTGGTTGCAGCATAAGCCCTTGTCAAGGTTGCAGCATAAGCCCTTCTGTGCAGGGAGAAGAGCACGAAGGTTCTGTAAATGCTCCTCTACATTCGAACCGCTTACCAAAACATCGTCCAAGTAGACCGCTACTCCTCGCAGACCACTGGTGAGCTGATCCATGATCTCTTGAAAGTATCCTGGCGCAGATGATATCCCGAATGGTAGACGAGTTTGAAGCAAGACGCCCTGATGTATACAGAGGCCCAACTCTTTCTGGCTCTCAGGTCCCAGCTTGATCTGGCTGTAGGCATCTGCTACATCAAACTTGTAGTAACCCCCACCAAGTTTACGCATCAATTCCTCCGGCAACGGTATAGGGTGTCTGTTTGCAGATGCTGATTAATGGTTACAGAATAGTCACCACATACCCGTAGCTTTGTTGTCCTGGTGAAGTAATCTTGATCACTGGCACTACAGGGATCCCGTATTCATTGTACTGTGTAGGTATCCGCACGCCCTTCCTGATGCCAGCGTCGTACACAGTGTGGAGATCCTCCAGAACAGTGAATGGAACGGTCCTTGGTTTACAGAAGATTGGTTGTGTATCCAGCGTGAATGCAACTTCCAACTCTGGCAAAAACAAACTAGGAAACTCGTTGCACACCTGACAAGCCTTCTGGAACACGTGGTCGGGAGACTCGTCGTCCAGGACGACATGCACGTTGTTGCTGGGCGTTTTGTGGCAGGCCTCGCACATCAACGCCCGTACGTCGATGTCCATCTTGCGTATTGCAGTTCGACCTAGCAGATCAAGACACAGGAGAGTGGAGACATTAAATGTTATGTCGGTCTCTTGTTGTAGAATCCCCCAAAGGAGCCTTATTGTAAAGGTACCCAAAACTAGTAAATCATTCCTGTAGCAGAGAAACCTGAGCAGGGTGTAGTGTAGGTTTGCCCAGACTTGACCAAATACCTGTAGAACAGAAGTCGTCCTTCACTCCGCTATCCACTTCAAAAGCGAATATCCTCCCATCCAATTAACTGTTCCATAACGGGATCACCACTAGAGTCCTTTTAAGCCAACGTACTCATCTTGACTAGCCAATGTACTCATCTTGACTAGCCAATGTACTCATCTTGACTAGCCAATGTACTCATCTTGACTAGCCAATGTACTCATCTTGACTAGCCAATGTACTCATCTTGACTAGCCAATGTACTCATCTTGACTAGCCAATGTACTCATCTTGACTAGCCAATGTACTCATCTTGACTAGCCAATGTACTCATCTTGACTAGCCAATGTACTCATCTTGACTAGCCAATGTACTCATCTTGACTAGCCAATGTACTCATCTTGACTAGCCAATGTACTCATCTTGACTAGCCAATGTACTCATCTTGACTAGCCAATGTACTCATCTTGACTAGCCAATGTACTCATCTTGACTAGCCAATGTACTCATCTTGACTAGCCAATGTACTCATCTTGACTAGCCAATGTACTCATCTTGACTAGCCAATGTACTCATCTTGACTAGCCAATGTACTCATCTTGACTAGCCAATGTACTCATCTTGACTAGCCAATGTACTCATCTTGACTAGCCAATGTACTCATCTTGACTAGCCAATGTACTCATCTTGACTAGCCAATGTACTCTCTTGACTAGCCAATGTACTCTCTTGACTAGCCAATGTACTCTCTTGACTAGCCAATGTACTCTCTTGACTAGCCAATGTACTCAGTAAGTTGTAAATGGAAGTAGTTTGAGCAACCTATTCTTCAGGGTTAGAGTTACCTTGTGCGAACGTGCTAAAACGAGCTAAATAATCCTTCCAGGGCTGAGGTAGGATCAAAAGTGAACTTAGATATGCTTACCGATGTAGATGCAACCTTGACAATGGATCCTTTACAGGGTTGTGCGAGGCGATCGACCAGCTCTTTCATCTGGTGCTGTTGCTGTGTCAGCATCTGTTGTTGCATCAGTTCCACCAATGTAGCAATCTCCGCCATAGCTGTAGAGTTGAGGGCGAGGAAGTAGTGGAACTAGGCGCGTAACTACTCTTGTAAGCTGGAAAACACAGACCCAGAAGACGTGCAGGTTTGCCGGATCCTACTCACGGCACCAATTTAACTCGTATCATCTGGCTGTAAAGAAAACAATCAGGATTCCAACTTATACTATATTGGAAACAATGCACCATTAGTTATATACAATATATACAATCAGAAGTAGCAGGTATGGTGGCAGGTAGGGTAGTTAGTAGGCTGGATATTGGAAAGAACGCAGCATTAGTTATGTACAATACATACAATCATAAGTACCAGGTATGGTGGCAGGTATGGTGGTTAGTAGGCTGGGTGGTAGATACTCGCTGTGAGTCGCGCTGTGCCGGTCAGTAGGCTGGGTGGCAGTAGATACTCGCGGTGAGTCGCGCTGTGCCGGTCAGTAGGCTGGGTGGTAGTAGATACTCGCGGTGAGTCGCGCTGTGCCGGTCAGTAGGCTGGGTGGTAGTAGATACTCGCGGTCGGTGAGTCGCGGTGAGTCGCGGTGAGTCGCGCGTGCCGGTCAGTAGGCTGGGTGGTAGTAGATCCTCGCGGTGAGTCAAGCTGTGCCGGTCAGTAGGCTGGGTGGTAGATACTCGCGGTGAGTCGCGCTGTGCCGGTCAGTAGGCTGGGTGGTAGTAGATCCTTGCGGTGAGTCGCGCTGTGCCAGTCAGTAGGCTGGGTGGTAATAGATCCTGGCGGTGAGCCGTGCTGTACCGATCAGTAGGCTGGGTGGTAGTAGATCCTCGCGGTGAGCCGTGCTGTGTCGATCAGTAGGCTGGGTGGTAGTAGATCCTCGCGGCGAGCCGCGCTGTTCTGGTCTGGTTTCCGCTTCTCCCTCCTGCACGACAACACCTCCACTGGGTTCACGCCGCTATCCTCGTGAAATCTCGGAGCTCCGAATAACAAGTGAAGCACGGTGTGTGCTGACGTGTCATAGCGACGTGGAGAAAACAGCGAGGTGTAGTTAACAGAGAGGTGTAGTTAGGCCTGACCAACAATTTGGCCAACAACCATAACACTACATTTATATTCCTTCAGTTTAATCTCTTCATCCTTCACAGACTTATTTATTTTCTAAGATTTTTTTTCTGTTTCTCTCGTTTCCCTGTTTACGCTTTTCTCGTCTACATTCTTTTGCATTGGTCACTATTTCTCATCATCCTCGCTTTATCTACATTTATTTTCCTTCAGTAGTTTAATTTCTTCATCCTTCAGTCTTTATTTATTTTCTAAGATTTTTTTCTGTTTCTCTCGTTTCCCTGTTTACTCTTTTCTCGTCTACAATTTTTTTTTTTTTACATTGGTCAGTATTTCTCATCATCCTCGCTTCATTTACATTTATATTCCTTCAGTAGGTTTAATCTCTTCATCCTTCAGTCTTATTTATTTTCTAAGATTTTTTTCTGTTTCTCTCGTTTCCCTGTTTATGCTTTTGACTACAATCTTTTAATTATTCACTTTTCTCATCATCCTCGCTTTATCTACATTTATATTCCTTCAGTAGTTTAATCTCTTCATCCTTCAGTCTTTTATTTATTTTCTGGGATTTTTTTTTCTTTCTTTTATCTGTTTCCCTCGTTCATGTTCCTTCCATGTACCAAATCAGTTTACGCTCACCATTCTCCGCTCCATCCTTTCCGGCAGACTGGGCCTGTTTGGTTAACATTAATTATTCTTAGTCGCTCGTTTCATCTCTCTCTCTCTCTCTCTCTCTCTCTCTCTCTCTCTCTCTCTCTCTCTCTCTCTCTCTCTCTCTCAAACATCGCCATTATTGCCGCCACAAAGATGGATAGCTAGCCCTCTTCTTCTTCTTCTTCTTCTTCTTCTTCTTCTTCTTCTTCTTCTTCTTCTTCTTCTTCCTCC
The DNA here is from genome assembly GCF_017591435.1 of Portunus trituberculatus. NCBI lineage: Eukaryota > Metazoa > Arthropoda > Malacostraca > Decapoda > Portunidae > Portunus > Portunus trituberculatus. Next base: position 16,140,384 of record NC_059269.1, read on the forward strand.
ACTAGCTCCTTGAAGTCCACATCAAATGGTTAGTTACTCACTCCTCGTACCCAATTATCTGTCTGTCTGTGTCTCTTTGGTATCGTTACGCTGTTTCGCTAGAATAAAGAATTATAATTACCTACTTACCTCCTCCGTTTGTTTTTTCTGTTATGTAAAGGATTAGTTTATCATCATCATCATCATCGTCATAATCGTCATCCTTCTTCACTCCATTCTGTTGCCTTCCCTCTGTTCACCATCTTCTTATCTCCTACTTCTCTTTCTTTTTATAGTTTCTCCCTAGCCTTTAATTTAATTCCTACTACACTTTATTTTGGCTCGCCCTTCTGGTCAACTCTCAAACGTTCCGGCGCCTTAATTAATTAATTGCTTTCCATAGAGTGTTTTGCGAATTCTGAGCTGTGCAATTCCAGTCTCTACCCTCATAAAGAAGACAATTAACCTCTTCAGTACCACGACGCGTTTTCATATTCTGGTTACTGTTTAGCGATTTTATACAGCTCCAGAAACATATGTTAGAATTAGAATAGTAAAGACTCTGGCCTTTATTCTTCCAACCTTCGTAGATCCTTTCTAATGCAAATAAAATCGTCTAATTATGCTAGAAAATCAAGGTAATAATGCGTCTCAGTATTGAAGGGGTTAACTCCTTGCATGACAAACTCCCTTACCTCCTGCCATGATAAACTTCTCCCTCTTACAGGAACCTAACCACACGTAACCTCAACCTTTTCCGTGACAAATCCCTGAGTAACCTAACCTGCAAGTAATTAACCCTTCACTTGTTACCTGTATTCTCACGCATATTAACTCCTTCAACACTGGAACGGTATTTTTTTACCATGAGTTTTGGGTACTATTAGACGATTTTATTTACATTTAAGGGTCCACGGAGGTCAGGAGATTACTGGCCAGAGTCTTCACTGTTTTAATCTACATATAAGTTTCTGAAGCTGTATAAAATCACCACGTAGTAAGAAGAATAAATATGGAAGCTCGTCACAGCATTGAAGGGATTAAAATGTACAAGTTTAGAGTACAATCCTGAGGCAGTAACAGAATAAGGAGTGATTGAGGTTAACCTTTTAATACCTATAATAAAATTTCAGCTCAGGACAATGTAGTGTTATTCAAGTCACAGTATGTAATCATTATCTAGATCTTGTAAGGGTGAAATTAAACCAGAAGAAACTTACCAAATTGAACTTTCCTAACGACTGAAGTACCCATCATCCTAACAGCCAGCAGGTCAATAGTTTACTCGCCTCTTGTTACCGAGGCGTGGTTATCGATCAGTAAGGCGGCAGACATCTGGGGAAACCCGGTCCACACCCTCAGAATGACCTCACCTCGCCGCGGGGAACTTCTCACCAATGGTCTCTTCTGTGAAAGTGTGTTTAGCGGCGTTTTCTAAGTAAATAGTTTCGTAATTGAGGGATTTCTAGTTTCCGTTTATTTTATTTTATCTGTTTATTGTTATTTTTTTCATCACATTTCATTCCTTTAACCTCTTCAGTATCATGACACGTTTTCAAATTCATTCTGCTTACTGTTTGGTGATTTTATACAACTTCAGAAATTTATGTGGGGATTAAAATAGTGAAGACTAGCTATTAATCTTCTGATCGCCATAAACCCTTCCTAATGCAAATAAAATTGTCTAATCATACTCAAAACTCATGGTAAAAATACGTCCCAGTACTGAAGGGATTAATATGTTGGAAGCATAACTTTCCTTACCCATGTCTGCTTTGATCTTTCTTTTAGTTATTATCGAGAGGTCAGTTGAAGAAAGATAATCATAATTGGAACTTGGGTTTTCATAGTTGATTATAATTGCATGTCAAGTTAATACATACCAGTACAGTGACTGACGTGATTCATATGTCGCTATTTGAAAAGGTCTCATAGAAGCACAATGTGAGACGTATTCTCGTATGTTTCAGGGTCTTCTTTTTGCACTCATCAGGCTGTGGTGGATATCATTAGAGTCTTCTGTGGGGGTGTTAAGTGGGAACTTTATTGATAATTTGATAAAGATTCTTTAACATTAGTTAAAAGAAGAAGAGGTAATTAGAAAACACTCATGAAAACTCAATTAATCATTTCCATGGACTTAGAATATAATCTTCATGAATCAACAACGTGTGCAAGAAAAATGTGGTCTTACTTTTAGGAACGGTTGCATGTCATGGCCATTGTCGGTTTTGAAGCAGGATGTTAGTGTTTTTAAAGAAGCAGAGAGAGAGAGAGAGAGAGAGAGAGAGAGAGAGAGAGAGAGAGAGAGTGAGAGTGAGTATGGATTATCCACTACAGGTAATTCAAGAGGTAGGAAGGGAGGGAGACAGGATTGTTCTTAAACGCTTTGCTCTTTCATAAGGACGATTTTCAGGGGAAACAAAAATAAAAAAGTCATGTTCTTAAGGGTGTTTTTGCCTTACGACTTACCAGGCCAACCATCAAACTATCACTGGCACCATTGAACACTCTTTAAAAACCCTAACAACTTCCACTACAACCTGTTAAAAGCAGTCGACGATAGGCACTGAAATATCTGGGAAAACTCTGCAAAGTGTGTACGTTTACTGCAAAGCTCCTACTGCAATTAACCCTCTTTGTGTTGACCCTGCCTGCTGCCTGCCGTGTTGTGATGGTCTTCATGCTACACCCAATACTTGCCGCGTAAAATGATCATCTTTCATTCTGCGTGTTATCCTCTATTAATGCTTCCCTGCCTGGCTTTCGCCTTCGTTGCTCCAGCTGTGTGCCGTGTGCTGACCTTGCTCCCAGTCTCCAATTCCCAGCAATCTTTCTTACCTGGAATATTATACTCCCGGGAATACACAGCCTTGCGGGAAAACTTTTTGTTGATACTATTTTCATGCCACAAATACAGAGAGAGAGAGAGAGAGAGAGAGAGAGAGAGAGAGAGAGAGATGAGTCTGGTATTTTATTAACGGCAGGTACATAACATTCATTGGACCTGTAAAAATAGAGGGAGATTTCGAGACATTTATCCTACTATTATTATTTTTTTATTATTTTTTTTAAGTAACTCGGACCTGCAAGGGACTGGCAACTAAATGGACTTTTTTTTTTTTTATCATGTTGCCTTTGGCTTGAACCTGTAAAAATAGAGGGAAGTTTCAAGACATTTATCTTTTTTTTCTTTTTTTTTTTTTTTTTTTTTTGTAGGGGTGTGGGCAACTGATCTATAAGAGAATTGACAAGTTTCCTTTTTT